>NC_136750.1:21082352-21099852 GCF_936440315.1 Barbus barbus
GAACAGGTAAAGATTGCTATTTTATAGACTTGTGCTATATGTGTCTGTATGTGCCTTTTTAAAATAATAAACCTTTTCCTTTAAACTGAATGCACACGCACGTATTCAGTTTGTGTATAGATACATATATCTGTATCTATACACATTCTTAAATGAACAAGTTTCGGGGCAGTATCATTTTTTTTTCTTTTGAAAGAAAGAAATTAATAGTTTTATTCAGCAAGGATGAATTTTATTTATCAAAAGTGATTTTTACATAGTCACAAAAAATATCTATTTCAAATAAATGCTGTTCTTTTGAACTTTAAACAATTAAATCGTAATAATAATTTACATTATTACTCTTTTTACTGTATTTGTCATTAATCAAATGCAGCCTTGGTGAGCATAAAAGACTAAAAATCTTGCCAATCCCAAACTTTTGAGCAGTAGTGGAGTACAGGAGTGCAGCGAGTTCATTCAGTGAAGCATTCATCTGACTGATTCAAACTGATTTTGTGAATGATTTATTAAAAGAACTGGCTCATACGAGTCCTTCATTCTTCAATCCAAGTAAACTAGCAGCGCTGTTTGTTTTTAAGTGCAGCACGCAAAGAAAACACAATAGAAAGGCGTGTTTTCTTGGCAGTTTTTTAACTTTATCTCATCACACTAAATTCAGACAGCAGGCTAACACAACATGAGCTAATGCACTTCAGCAGCTAATATTGCACTTCAATATCTAAGCTATAAGAGGAGCTGAGAGTGGGAGGTTAAGGCTGGGGCCCTCATGAGGCTCCTAGGCCCTGGGGAACCTCCACACAGGCAGAGAGAGGCGGGTACCTCCAGCCCATGCTGCCACAGAGGGAGCCATTGGCACCTCAAGGGACCTCCAGAACTGAGAGGAACACCTGGACCTGCCATTAGTCACACAGACTGGGAGAGCAGACAGACGGTAAGCTGGAGATCTGGATAGAAAGACATCACATACACACGTGCATATATGCCTACACACAAGAACTACACACGCAAACACATGCTTTGACATTAATGCACAAACAGTTGAGTAAACAGGAACTAGCACACGCAGAACCGCGCATATAACATCAACACACAAACAGTGAAAAAACCTGACAGACACACACATACCCACATGAGTTAATGAAAAGGTGTCATGAATATTAAGAGGCATAAAAATACAGGGCAGCGGCACTATAAAAAAAAAACACTAAAACACACAAGTTCATGCGCACAGATACACACACGCTGCGAGGCAGGGTGAAGGAGACACCTGGACGGCAATGTGGTGAATAAGGACAGGATAATTACTGTGGTATTAAACGGTGCACTCCCCAGGGTGACACCAGAGCACCCAGCCGGGCTTCAAGGACGCAGAGAGAGCTGCACCTCAGCACTGTCATTACAGCAACACACACGGCCTCTCACTGCCTGTCTGCTGCTCAACCTCTCACACAATCCAAGACGACACATATAAACACAAACAGCTGCACCTCAACACTGTCATTACTGCAGCACGCACTGTCTCTGACTGTCTCTCTCGATTCTCACACACACAATCACTTACAACACATATAAACTCAAACAGCTGCCCTTAAAGAGACAGCTCACCCAAAAAGAAAATTCTGTCATTGATTACTCACCCTTATATCGTCCCAAACCCGTATGAATTTATTCCATGGAACACAAAAAGAGATGGATATTCAAACGGCTTTTTATTGTACAATAAATGGTGTCTCCAAAAATAAAAAAAAAGCAAATCAGTAATAAGCCAGACCAAGTCATTATTCACTAATTCTGAAACCTTAGGTCTCAAGTTACATCCATACTGCTGCATATTAAAAGCTGGTGTTAACTAGACAACCAGAGAGGAGATGTGAGAACCAGTGGCATTTTGCACTTTTCTCAAACCTGGTGTGCCTCCTAAAGCCTGGTGTGAGGAACAGATTTTTTTCTTCAATATGTATACATAATACAGAAAAAAAAGAATATTCCTAATGTATAAACTTTGGAAATTCACAATTTAAAAAAATTTGTATTCATTATTCACTGAAAATCTTTCCCTCCATCATAGCTCTCAAATCTCATAAAACATGATTTTAATGAATAATGACTTTTCAGAACAGAACAGAATCTGTATAATAAAGAATAAAGAAACTTTTATTACATGAGTCTGATGAACCGCTTTTATGGTATTTGGTCATTTTTGAACATCATTCAATCCTAATTTGTTGTATGGGAAAGGACAGCTTGGATATCCTAACTAGCATCTCTTTTTGCATTTCACAGAACTAAGTCATACCACACCAGGGTAGGTAAATAATGACAGAATTGTAATTTTTTGCTGAACTTTACTTTTAACCGCTGCCATTAAGCTTCATACAGACAGAGAGCAAGAAAGAGAGAAACATCAATCAAAAGACAAGAACAGAAAATCTGAAAAAATAAATAAAATAAATCACACACACAAAACCTTTCAACAAGCAAACAGCAAAGTCACAACGGACCGCCTGTCTGGGATCTGTTAACAAAAGAGGATCGCTGGACCATACCCACACCCGCTCTGATTGAGCGTTCTTAGAATCTCACATCAACCCTTTAACATTGCCGGAGTGCTATGTGGCGTAGCAATTAGCCCAAAAGAATAGCCACACCAAATAGCAAATCAACCCCGCATTATGCTAACAATGCCATTACTTTACAAACAAACACAACCCCCACTTCCATGCACGCAGGAGGCTATAGATCAATGCCCGGCGGGACGCACGCTAAACAACGGACAATGCGCGACCGCCAACAGGTGAGGGGCGCTTATTCACTTTGGACTGTTTTCATCAGTGGATAATTATTTTTGTTAAACCCATGCACTCCCTGAGACTCTCTCCTACACACACAACGTTAAGAATACGCTTTAAACTAAACACACGTCGCCTGTATCTTGTTTCTCCACTGTTCAAATGCAAAAAAGGACGCCAGGACGATCCAAAGAGTGGCCAGCCATTAGCTTTGTGAGTTTATTTCACTTTTAACACAGTGACAGAGGGGGCAAAAAAGAGCGCCATGCCTTTAATCAAGGTCATGAGGACGGATAAAACACCAAATAAACTAGCAAACAGGAAGAAAAAATCCATATCAAGTTCAATGTGGTTGTCAACAAAAAGGACCCAACTTTAAAACAAAATGGAGGGTGGGGAGAGAGAAAATTCTCTTTGTGTTTTAAAGAGCGCAAACTGTCTCCATCAAAGGGGGCTCAGCCGGGGGAAAAGGAGCGGCAGAGAAAAGAAAGGGAGGACGAGACAAAGGTACAGCGAGTGGGAAAAAAATCTGCCCGACATGAAACAGATCAAAGGCTGCGGTCGGGAGAAAGGGAAGCCAGGGGGTCCAGTAATTACGGCCTACATCCGCTAAAGTGTGGGGAGAGGGAAAGAGAGGATGGAGGCAATGTGAAAACTTCTCCAATCCATTGGCTCCTGGGGTTGCCTTTGCGCTAGTCCTTCACAAACACACTCTAACCCCTACCAGGACGCACAAACGCTGCCAGATCCCATTCTGGCCCTCCCCCTTGGCCTGCAAGCCCCGGCCCATGCGGGAAGCACCCCTGCTGGCCCACGGGAGGGAAGGCTGTCCACTGTGACTGGACGACTTCAAAAAAATAAAAAAAACTTTTTGTTGGGAACTTATAGCATCGCCCCAGGGGCTGTTCTCTGGGAAGGAGAAGCAGGCTGACCTCCAGACAGACATGTATTCAAACATACAATGTGTACAGACATTCACACATATGTAAAATGCATGAAATGCACATGCAAGCATGAATACAAATGCCTGCTCATATATGAATAAAGTCAGCTCATACACATACACACACAATGAGGCACACAGTGTGGTAGAGGGCAGCGTGACGGGTGCAGTAGATCAATGGTGACCACTAGCTGCTCGGACTCCACGGCAGAAAAAAGGATTGCAGTGGGACTAACAGTAAAAGTGCAGCCCCATCCTGACATCAAATGCGGCCCCGCCACCACTTTTTAATAACGCGGGAGAACAGAAACATTAAAATGGCTTCAACGATGATCCGGCTTTCATGTACGCCCTCCCTCCTTCTTCCTACCCTATCCTATGGAAGAACTTCAGGGATGTGTGTTGCCTTCATCAATGGCATGCTATCAAACTCAACCACTGGAGAGGTGTGGGGTTAATCATTAAAATCACTTACAACTACAGTTATACATTTTTAATGCAAATGTGATGAGGAGTGATCCCTGCCATGATGCTAGGATGGTCTATGTAGGGTGCTCTGGGTGGTGGATAGTTGTGTACTGGTCCAAGATAAAGAAGATCAAATATGACAATGCAAGTCTACTGGATTTTTATCATCCACTGGGCAAAAACAATACAAGGCTCAACGGCCTACAAAACAATGACTTGGCCACCTAAAAAATAAATAAATAAATTCTAACATCAAAAATGTATTCACGAATGTACAGCCATACATTGTAGTTATAAAAGCAGCTCTGTATTTATATAGCACCGTGGTCCTGCGAGGCACGACATTTCGTTCCACTGTATGCCCCCACATGTAGCGGAATGACAAAAAAGCTCAACTTGACTTGAATTACCTACTTTTTAAAAAGCTCTTTTTAATTTTTTGTATTTATTTTTTATCTTATCTTTTTGCATTTTTATTTAAATAAATGTATTTTATTTTCATTTAATAAAAAAACTAAATATTTTTATATCATTTACTTAATTTATTTACTTTATTCAATGAAAAATCCTAATATTTCTAGCAAACATAAAAGTATACATATTAACTAAAATAGAAATAGAAATGGATCATTCTTTTGTGGTGGAGCCATTGAAAATGTTGGCAAGGTAGGCTAAAGTCATACTGTTGCGCCCTTTATACAAATAGGTAAGGTTTTATGAGTTTGTATAAAAATGTGACCAATAATCAAAAGAGTACAAAAGCACTAATACAGTTATACCTGTTCTTAAACAATTAGTTTATGATCAATTTAAAAAATAAGGACAGAAGATGTTCAAATGATGGCAGAGGTGTTGCTATGCATAGGAATAGAAGTAAAGAAAGGAAAAGTTTGGAAAGTGTAGAAAGGAAAAGACACATAGGCCTGTATGGCTGCATAATGACTTACCGGTCTACCTAACCTGTTTCTCAGCTTTCTTTTATTCTCTCTCTTCACCACACACAAGCAAAAGCACAAAGCCAATATGGAAGGGGTGCGTTTCCTGCTGCACAAGCTCGCACACATGTCCCAAAATTACATTAATATGAATTATTTTTAAATTAAATCAAACCCCCAAGTGTTTTATTACTTACTTGTGTTTCCAGCCATTAAGAGACTGCATTACTAATATATGAATAATTAAGGACATATGGGTATTATTACGTCGGAGCGAAAAAAAAACGAATCGCTCATACCTTATTTAATTTGGAAGAAATGTTGTTATCTCTGGAAAGTGTCTGACAAGGGCCTCTGATGTGTCTGAGCTGTGAATTGACTCTCGTTGAGCGAGAAATACAAGGGGTCAGTCTATATCGGGCAACAAGTCACGCTGTCCTCACTAAACTCTCTCTTCACTTCATGACTGCTGCTGCAGAGTTCATTTTCCGACTCTCCAAAGTTCTGAAATATCACATTGAGGATTTTTCATTGATTGCGGATTGTGGCCAAAATTAGATTTAAGACTTGGCTCTGGCTTTCGGTGCAAATAGTGGAAAAACTTCTTGTCTATGCGCGATTGGATCTCTATAGTGTCCTGCCAAGCTTCTCTGACATGCACATATCGCATTTTTGAGGCTCTGGAGTAATGATGCTGCCTCGTCTACATCAAGAACTTTATCCGTTCTGACCCAAACCCGGTGGTGGAAACTCTCCATCGCAACCTAATCACAACAAAATCACCACTGATTCCTCTGCTATCCCACAAGACATTGGGCTTGCTTTCTGCTCTGAGGGTTTCGGTTACTGATGGTCCATGATTTGGACAGCAGATTTGTTTTGTCTTTTAGTTCAACTGGTCTCTTAAAAGGGACAGTCATAAAAGCAAAAGCCACATTAAACTGACCACGAAACGTCTCACAAACAAAATCATAGGGGGAAAACCAAGGGACGGTTTTTGTCACAAAACTAAATAATTTACTTTTTTGAACTGCCAAATGCAACAGAACTCACTTACATGAGCAAATAGCCACAAATAATCACAATTTTCATATACCTCTGACTTTTTATGATGTAAAAACACTTTCTGTCCAAGTAATCAGAGGTTGCAAAACAGAAAAACTAAAAATCTGTTTAATTTACATCCTGCACCTTGAGTGTACATAATATTTTGACATTATATTCAATATTTCAACATAAGCATATTTGACCATATTTAAATACTTAATTTTTTTAAAATGTATGCATATATATAAATATACACACAAGCATATATACATACAAATCCATTCCTAAGAATTCCAAAAAGAATCAGTGCAGAAAATGTGAAAGAAAGAGTCTAGATCTACCTATATTCTGCAAATGACTTCATAAACGAAAAAAGGAACATAAAAATGAAGTAATAAATATACAATCCCACCATTTTCTACCATGCCAGGATGCAGTGTTTACCAGCTGGACACATGGAGCCACTACACTGTTTGTGTCACAATCCCAAACCAACACACACAACTACACTCATTTCATCTCTCCTCAACTTTTCCGGCATGCTTGTGGATTATTACTCGTCTCCGATCCATACCGACCCGTTATCAGCCCCTCACCAGTCAACCCAAAGCCCCCCGCAACTGTTGGAGCCTCCCGACGCTCCCTCTCTCACTTCCTCTCCTACAAACCCCCACTTCACTTTATCTAGCTGTTCGCAGGCCGCGGCACTTTGGCAGCAGACCGGGGGGTAACCAGTCTCTCCATTTCCCTCTTTCTCTCCATCTCTCCACCCAGCAGTGGCGTCGGCGGCGGTAACAGCAGTCCCAGCCTGCCCTGAGAACGGAGCATGGAAACAGGCCTGCATTGCTGTGCTGTGTCCTGGGGGAGTTCATTACTTGAGCAGGGCGCTCCCACCAGCCAGCCAGAGAGCAGGTCCGCCACGGCCCTACTGCGCTCCACTGGAGCTGCTCTCATTAAACGGAGGGAAAAAAGAAAGAAAGAATAAAAGAAAATGGAAGAAAGAAAGAAGTGAAAGGCGGCGATGGCCAGGCACCAAGGCTAATAATGTGACAAGTTTTGTTTTTTCTCATTGGGTTGTGTGTGTTGGATTTATCGTCTTTTCCAAGGTGGAGTTTGTGTCGGTGATGCCACCCCCCCCTCAAGTCTGGTTACTTATTCAGCAGTGAGTTTCCTATCCTCCCCAGAAATGAGAAACAGGTTTAAATATTTTACAAAGGCAGGGTGGATCGCATAGGATCTGAGCTCGGAGGAACAGCAGAAGGATTCTCCAGATCTTTAACCCCAATAGAGGGCCTTCTCCTTTGAACACTCAACCCCCATCACGCATTTCCCTTCCTCTGTTTCTCCCGGGATGCTCCACTGTCACTAGCCTCGACAAAACAATACGCACCTACCGCACTAATTCCACTGAAAGAAGGAAAAAAAAAACATATATGCCCTCCCTCGTCCGATATTACGCTCTAAATCTAGACCTGTCCTGTTCTTTCTCCTGCTATCCATCCATCTCTCACTCCCTCGCGGTTTCGGAGGCCCCCCCTTGCGACCCTGCCAAGATGCGAAGGATTCCAATCAGGCACTTAGCTGGATGGCTATTTCCAGGGACAAAGGACATGGAGAGGAGCAGGACTGGAGGGGAGGGGGAAAACGAGGGGGAACAAAGACTGCTCTCGGCACCCAGGGGAGCAACCAGCCACTGACGTCACCGTGTATGAGTGCGTGTATGTGCGAGAGAGATAGAGGGAGGTAATGGGTGTTTGAGAGCCTGCCTGAGGCTGGCAGAGGTCCCCGAGGGGGGCTGTCCTCATGGGAAGATTGGAAAAGAGGTTCTCTATCATTTGCGGACACTTTCACAGAGTGAGGGCTGTGTGCAAAATATTAGCTGTGATTTCTCGTAACTACGGAAATGAGAATGTGAGATATGTGATGAATTTAAGAGCATTAAGAGCATGTGAAGCTTGTGAGGGTCTTAGGAGATGTAATATTGACAGTAAAGTAGGGCGGCATGTTACTACAAAACACACTGCGATTGGCCGCCACGTCATGAGACCTAGAGATAGGACACTGAAGGTCCTGGTACACTGAGTCCGAAATTTTTGTATGCGTTTTTTCGGGGGGGGGGGGGGGGGTTCATATTCGTCATCCTTTCCTATCAAAATGCTTGCTACAGATGCGAAAACACAGAAAATCGAACCTGATCCGAATTTTTTATGATGGACGAAAATTTCAGACTCTGTGTGCAATGACCTTTACACAGATACAAGTTCTGTTCCAAAACCTAGTGGGCTTGTTTTTTCACCTCGTTGCATGTGAGAAAAAAAACTGTCATCGATAAGTTGTGAACGGTGACTATAAAATTGAATGTGTATGTATAGCGTGTACTAATTATGAACAACAATAATAAAAACAACTCAAGAAAATTTTAAATTACAGAACGATTGCAACAAAAATCACTGGATGGATATCATAATTATTATTTCCTAATTTATAGGTAGAAACTGTTCTGGAGGAACGCAGCAAATGAAAACAGAATATATTTAAATATAAATATAATATATAAATACAAATAAAAAGCTCTATACAGAAAAGTATTGATAAAACAGTTCAAATCTAATTAAAAAAAAACTATTTAACCCAAAAATCTGTGTGCATGGTGTATTTTTGTGCTTAATATAACATCACATGATTTTCCCCCCCAAACCATTTAAGCACAAACCCTGGAATTAGCTGATTTTTGGATAACTAAAATATTCAGTAACGTGTAAAAAAAAAAAAAAGATCAGACTTCATAGATATAGTTTATAGAGGTTTGAAAAGTCATAGATGTATCCAACATCAACAAACAGTAATTAGAATGTGCTACCAACGTTACACAAAGGTTATTGTTAGGGTTTAGAGTAGAGTTAAGGGACAGTATTTGTTTCAGTGTTGTGTCAAGGCAATCAGCATGGTGATTGGCTGCAGGCTGGAGTTTGTGTTTAACTGGTTCAGGTTATTACCTTATCATCAAAATCTGTAAGAGTCAATTGTGCTTTACTTTAGAAGCTCTATTTGTGAGTTGCTGCCTATGTCGAGCATTCCAAATCTGTCACTTTTGAGGGTCCATTTTATTTTGAATGCCTACGTAGACTTACTAGGTTCAGGAACAGCCTTCCATTGCACATAAATTTAAAAGTAACAAAACATGACAAACGGAAAAGCACTTATGGGCGTGTACGGTCCATCTCTACAAGCATGCACATGTCTGTGTGCTGAATCAGTGAGTGTGTGTCAATAAGGGCGAGTGTGTGAGCGTGTAGGCTGGCGGCCGTGGTTAATGGACTCTGGTCTGTCTGCAAAGGGGAAAAGGCTGGGGTTCTTTGAAAAGAGTGTGAATTCAGACAGCCTTGCCCGTTTCTCTCCATGCACACGTCCCAGGGGCACTGCTTTTCCTGACATTTCACTTGACAAAGGCGAGCCACACCTGAGCGCAGGGTTAAAACTATTATAACAGCTCTCCCCCTGGCACACTGCCCTTTGGCTCCACTGCACCAAGTGTGTGTATGCATGTGAGTGTGTGAGTGTGCGCGCACAATTTGGGCCCCTTGAGTGTGAGAATGTGAAAGAGTAAGTTGGTCTAGGTGTGTGTGTGTGTACCCAAGGTCTGCAGCTCCGGGGTGTGCTGACATACGACGCCACCTGACCACATCTCGGTACTGTATGGTAACAATACCGGCAAAGGCGCATCTTGAGGACCAGACCTGCAGGGGTCCGCTCCACGCCCACACTCGGCCCACGCTAAGCTGGCTATAGGGAGCCAGTGAGGAGTGGAGGAGCACAGCTAGTAGCCACAAACCATAATGGAGAAGCCAGAGATTGCGAGCGCGAGGGAGTTGGGGGCAAATGGGCCGAACTCAACAGGAGGTGGGGAGTGAGTAAAAAGAAAATGAGAAAGGGAGAAAGGACACTGCAGGAGGGCTGGAGAGAGGGAGACGGGGAGAAAGAGGGCAGTTTGGGTTATCCACTACAGGGTGAGAGACGGAAGGAGAAGGAGGGGGCGACAGGACTGAATCGGAAAGAACAGGCTGTTCCTCATTACCGCGGCTCCCTGCGAAGAACCTGGTGATGGCTCTATTCTCCACCGCCCGGGGTCACCGAGGTCACGTCCACCAACCGGGGGTCACATTCTCGGACAAAACCCTAACTAACATGCGACGCAATCGAAGGAAGACCGGAACACCTGACCACCTCCACCCACAGAGCTTCTGACAAAGACTTGGTCCCTGTGGAAAACCAACAAAGGGCGGCCATCTTAGAACGGACCTACGCCCCCTGGAATCGTTCAAAGGGAGTGGAGACAGCTTCGACTGACTTTGGGGCTCAAAGTTGAGCAGTCAACATCCAGGAACCAGAAGTTTAATTTAATCTGCAGAAAATTCATTTTCGAACTAATGCACTTCCTGAAGCGCACACAGATCTTTATGTGTGAATGAGTAATAGTTATGCATTATTGTGAGACGAAAAAAAGAGAGATGATTTGAACCTAAAAACAAGGGCATGGCCAGAGGTTGCGCAAATAAACATGGCATGAATTATGCGTATTGGTGTGGATGAGCACCAAAAGAAATAGATTTGTAATTGTGTACTTTGATTATCTGTACATTTATTTGTCCGTACACACCCTTCCTATAGCCAATGAATACAAATGAGTGTGTTTGGTGGCAGGAATATTAACTCTCTCTTTCTCTCCACGAGCGGGAAAAAAAAGTGTGTGGATATTCCACCAGATTTTGGCTTCTTCCTGGGCACACGCAGACAGACCAAATATTTACTCTCCCCTCTTCCGCCTGCCTGCTCGACACAGCAGCCGAGAGAGAGAGAGAGAGAGAGAGAGAGAGAGAGAGAGAGAGAGAAAGAGGGAGAGGGATTGAGATAGAAAGAAAGAGAGAGAGTTACATTTTTAATCGGCTGATTTTTTCCCTCCGAGAAGGCAAGCTGAATACAAGTACGCTGCCGCCAACACACACACGCTCCTTTTTTGTGTCCTTTGGCAAATTCTTTTATTTCGCTCTTGCGTGGAGCAGGAAAGAAAAAAAATGGAGAGAGGAGAGGAGAGGATGGAAGGAAAAGGAAGAGAAGAGAAGAGAGAATGTCCCCACAGAGTTTTTCTCCCTTCCTGGTGCGAGCGCAGGCCCCCACAGAGTCCCTGTGTAATTTCCAGTCCCTCAGAATTCAGGTATTAATAAAGGCCCCATGGGGAACTGCACACAATATAACCCTACATTTTCAGGCATTATGAAAGGACGCCCCCAGGGGTCTTTGGCTCAAATTTCTGAAATGCAGGCATTGTAAAAAAGGCACCCCAGGGTAGTCCCCCCGCAATAGAAATCTGCTGAATTCAAAGCATTTTCGGAGTCCTGGTGGGAGCCATTACTCCCTCTGGAAGCTCTTTTTTCCTTTCTCTCTCTCTCTCCTCCCTTTTTTTTTTTTTTTTTTTTTTACAAAACATGTGTTGCTGACATGTTGACAGATTGCTCAGTGAAGTGCTTAGGTGCATGCACAAACCAAGTCTCTACAGAGACAGAGCACTGCTCTCTCTGCCAGAGAGCCTCTCAACTCTCCCAAAACTGGTGCCATCCATATTTTATAAGAGGGGGAAGAGGAAAATCTAGGGCTAGGAAAGCGAGCAAGGGGGGAAAAACACGAGATAAGTAGAGTCACGTATAGGAGGAGGTGGAGAGGAAACGAAAAAGAGACGCTGAAAGACAGCGACGGGGAAAGAGAAAAAAGGAGAGAGAAAAGAACTTCATCGTGAAAAATGAACCCTGTGATGAAAAATGACTTCCAGTGTGCTTTGAAACAACCCTCCTTCGTCTCACCCCCTCCCTTTCTCTCTCTCCCTGCATGCTGTGCCCCCTCCCCTCCCCTCAATCTCTCTCTCTTATGGAGGCAGGGCTCTTGCTCTCCCTGGAAAACCTGAGTTTACAACCAGCTGTGACTGCATTTGTATCTGTGCCAAAGGCTTAGTGGAGGAATCTTCAGGCCACCCTCTGGCTCTGAGAGAGAGAGAGACAGAGAGAGTGAGAGAGGGAATGGAGGGGGTAAGGGAGGACCAACACACAAAGCAGCTCTCGCTTTGAGAAAACACGCGTAGTCTGATTTGTGCAAGCACACAGAGACACATAAGCACGCACACGCTCTCCTCTGATATAGGTGCCGCAAACGCAAGCAAAGCAAATACAGCGCAAGACGCATGTGGCATGCTGACGATTACCACAGACAACAATTTCAGCTCATCTCGCGATTTGTAAAAACAAAAAAAGACATGCTTCCAATGGAGATCTATGAGGCAATATGGGGTATATCGCCGTATGGAGGCAACACTTTTCAACCGAGATCAACCAGGGATCGGCAAACCTCTCTCCAGACTGCGTTTCTGCTGACTTGACAGCAGAGCAATGATATAACTGATTACGTTAAAATCTGTCCACAAAAAACTTCACAAAGTATTTGTTTATGAGCCATACACATTTTCAAGAACACATCTTAACATCAAAAGTAATTTAATTCAGCATAATGCAACAGTATCGCTTAAAATGTATATGTATTTTACACACATACACAGAATAAAATAAAATTAAAGTTAAAAATAAAATAAAAATAAAATAAACCAAACCTTAGCTTCTAATGATTCCTATTTGATTGAGCAGGTTTTAGGGGCCAGTGCATTGGCAATTTTTCCAGCTCAACAGAGACATGCAGAACGGTTCCAGATTGGCCCCCTGTCGGTGGAAAGGGGGCACCAAACTTCCGCTGTAAGCACATTCTTATTTGTATTCCTTAACCAAGTCAATATTATTTTCCATGGTAAAAGTGCTTAATTTAATAAATCTTTTCTTCAACATACATAGAGATGTCCAGCCACATTTATTCACAAAATAATTTAAGCTAATGGCAATAAAACTCATTTAGGGTACTAATATCCGAGTTTGTCCTTGTCCAGCTTTTTTCTCAGCACAGCAAGATCAAGTTACCAACTACTCTCCTCTTTCTCTGTAGGATGAAGGGAGAAGGAAAATGATCTGCAACTTTAATAAGAGTCTTGGCCTCCCTGGATTCAGCTGTCGTCGTGACGACAGGCAGGAGCTGGGGGGTGTTCAGTTGGCCTGGACAGAGATACAGACGGATGGATGGATGGATGGAAGGATGGATAAGAGGAAAAGGGATATGTATTCATAGAATGAAGTGCCCTGGGCGAGTGTGTGTTTAGTGGAAGAATGAAGGGGGTGACTACTCTCTCATGGGACCGAACCACCCCGAGGCCCTGTCACACACCCCCATTACACTTCAACTGCCTGCCAGAAACACAACTCCCCACCTAGCCTGCCAACAGAGGAGAGAGCACACCGCTCTGTGTGTGTGTGAGTTTCTATAGAAGTAAATTAGTTGGTGTCCATTGAATGTTACAGTCTTGAAGAGAACAAAAGGGATACTATTATCATGGGAGAAACGCAGGAGAAAAATATGCAGATTTTAGTAGATTTGCCACTGTCATCATTCACAAAATTCTGTGTTCATTTTTTTTAATATTTTTCTTAAATATTTATTAACTATCCTAGTTTTATCAAATATAAATTAGTAAAAACATGCAATATATATTTAAATAAAATTAAGTGCATTAAAAAGTTTAATTAAATATAAAATTGCTAATACATTTAATAAACAAAAAGTAAATGCATAAAAATTCGAATTAATTTCAATAATTAAATTAAAAATATTTTTAAATAATAATAATAATATAAAAATGTTTAAATAACCATTCCAGCAAAAACTTTGTTACTAAAACTAACAAAGCAAAATGTTAGCAAGGTAAAAATATCAGAAAATATTGAAACGTTAGAATAAATCTAGAATAAAAATTTTTTCGTAAACAAAAAGTGTGATGACAAGCACATCTCACTGTCAGGCCTGTGGCCTAGTGGTTAATGTATATGAGTGCGAGTTTGAATCCAGCTGGTGACATTTACTGACCCCATTCCCCCGTATTCTACCAATCATTTCCTGTCCTTTTCTGACTCAACCTATAAATAAAAGTGGCAAAAAGGCCAAAAAAAAAAGCCATTCGTCTTCCCACCCTCTCTTTGCTTCTCGGAACAGTGACAGAGAGAGTGTGAGCGGTGTAGAGCTATTTCTACTGACTGCAAAACCCCCCACCACCACTCTCTCTCTCTCTCTCTCTCAGTCTGTCTCTCTGGAGCGCTTGCCGTTCCCCTCAGTCTTCTGAAGGCGGGTTAATTAGCACTCGCCTCCTATTTGTATCTGACAGGTGGAGAGCCCGCCCCCCCAGCTGACTGACAGCTCTCTCGTTTACCCACGCGACTGCCTGCTTCACTCAACCGTTCTCTGGCTTACTCCCCATAGTCTTTCAGTATTTCTCATCCGTTCTCCTACAACAACACACAACCCGACATTTATTTTCTATACAGATCAAAATATGAACCGATCGAGTGAGAAATGGGTCAAAGGATGTCATCCAATGAATTTTAATTTCAGGCTAGAAGAGCTCAGCTGCCATGCAGCGGTCACCTCTGCGTGTGTATCCGTGCCTCCTGTCCTGCCACATGAGTTTAGGAAGCTTGCAGGGTGGTCAACACTGCTATATACAACACACTGTGAAGGTGGACCAATAAAAACTACACATATAACCAAAACCAGGCTGAGAGGACACCTGAACGGGCCTACTGGTGCTGTGGAGTCTAAACTGGGCCTCTTTCTTTGACTGAGCCAAACCCAGGAGGCTATAGGGCCTTCTGTTCCAGACTAGAGAGGGAGGGGTCAGCTGCACAACGCCACAGGGGACATGAGGAAAGGGGGCGAGAGAGAGAAAGAGAGAGCGAGAGAGTGAGGTGAGTGTTGTTAACAGCCAGGGCCCAACCTTGGCCGGTTGCAGGGCAGTGGAGCGGAGCAGCGCAGTGAATGTTCTCCATTTGATCTGAGGTTTTTTCCAAGCGCTCCTCAGGGAGCCAGTGTTCCAGATTCCTCCTCCAGTAGAGCCTCCCCTCAGAATCAGCCCACAGTACGACACTCACACACACACACACACTCACGTTTCACCCACACACATTCACATACTTGTGCACACAAACACTAATCCACACTCATGACCCGATATATTCACACACAGACAAATATAAACATACACGAGACGATATAATGTTGTCCAACTGCCAGCAAAGTGCACACAAACACACTCACTTACACTGCAATCCTGTAAACAGACATGATATCGGGACGCAGGGTCATTTACACTACCATTCAAAAGCTGGGGTTGGTAAGATTGATAAACAATTGATAAGAAATGTTTGAGCACCAAATCAGGATATAAGAATAATTTCTGAAGGATCATGTGACACTGAAAACTGGAGTAATGGCTGCTGAAAAGTCAGCTTTGCCATCACAGAAATAACTTACATTTTAAAGTTTATTAAAACAGAAAAGGGTTACTAAAATTGCAATTATATTTCATAATTGTAACTGTTTTTACTGTACTTTGGACCAAATGCAGACTTGGTGAAATTTAAGTGTAAAAAAGAGAGATAACCAAAACTTAATTCCTAGAAGTACAATTGAATGTTTATTCAACACAAAAATATAACACTTATAAAGTAACAACACATTAACTCATTCTTAAAAACATACAGTGGGGTCCAAACATCTGGGATCGCTACTGAAAATGTTGTAATTTTGCACTTTTATAATTTAAATTATGAGCATAACTTGAGTGAAAAGTTATAAAATAAAATAATTATTTGAACTCGATTAATGTTGCTTTAATGACAGTAGAATTTGAACTACATGAACTCCACAAGTAAAACTGATGAGGCAGGACCATCTTACTGTCTGTGCAAAGAGTCACATGATCAGTGTCAGAAATCTGCCTATTATCTAGAAGTAGTGAAAAATCTTTCATCTTTTATTAACTTCACATCATGTTTCTTTGTTTACATTAGTCAACTTCTCTATTTCTAGGCTTGACAAAAAGATTTAGTATCCCTGATTTTCAATGTGACGTCAGACTTTTAAACCCCCTCTGCAAATCCACTGTAAAAAAAATTAAATAAAAACCAGAAAGAGAGCACAACAAGTTAAAGTGATATATAAGACAAAGTAGGAGGAGGTGGAAACTCTAGGAGTTAAGTGAAATGACGGAAGGCAGAGCCAAAGACATTTGGAGGGACGGAAAGGCAGACGTTCCTCGTCTCCAATATCGTCTCCTGTGGAACTCATATTAGCAGCGATCAATGGCAGTGAGGGAGGAGAAAAAAAAGAGAAGGATGGAGGGACAGGCAGAGAAAGACATCGAAGGTAGAGAGATGGGTAGCGACCATATCAGCGGTTATATTATTGTCGAGAAGCTAAACAAGAGGACGGTGCACAAATACGAGATGGACACGCTCAAACACATGATGGGATTCCAGGTGAAATTCTATAGCCACGGTGTCTACTGTTAAGGGAATAGAAATTTCATTTCGTGGCATGGTGTGGCACGGCTGTGCTCGAGAATATTCCTGTTCTGACGGGCATGCGGTCATAATAATAACCGTAAATTGATAAAGTGGCTTTATGAGCCTTCTGCTGGTGTGCTGATATTGGCCAGGCTCTCCTTGGGGCCATGGGAACCATCCACTGCTCTCCACAACATGGCCTCCCTCACACACACACATGCACACACACACACACAAAATGGCGTGTGTTTGTCCCTTATCAGATGAAGTCACCAGCAGCACACTACTCTCTCCCCCACTAGACCAGCTCCCAGGAGTGTGTCAAGAACTTGAAAGGGATTGCAAATGATTTTTTTATTTACTGCTCTTATTATTATTATTATAATTATATAATCATTACTACTACTACTTAAAATAATTAAAATGTCCATAATTCTAAATGTAATAATAATCTAATCTGATAGAACATTTTACATAATTATTATTATTAGAATAATAATAAATAGTAATAATAATCACGGATAATATCATTAAATAAAACGATTAACAATTTTTGTTAATTGAAATAAAGCTTAAATAAAATAAAAAAATATTAGATGAAAATGTTGCCTTGGTAATTAAATAAATTAAAATAAAGTTTGAAATACAAATAAATCAATCCTAAATAGTAACTTTTTAAGCACATACAATTTCTACAAATTAAACAAAAATTCAAATGAAAACTAAAAATATCAAATAAAAGCTAATAAATCCAAAATATAAATAAAATTATTATAGTATATAAATACTCCTAAAATGACACTCGTAATTAAATAATATATAAATAATAATAAT